>NW_027649848.1:52500-70000 GCF_965287045.1 Carcharhinus amblyrhynchos | reverse complement strand
AGGTTTATTTGGTATCGCGAGTTTTCAGAGCGCTGCTCCTTCATCAGATGAGTGATGAACGAGCTGAGCTCCGAATGCTTGAGGTACGAAATTAACATGTTGGACTTTAACCTGTTATTGTGAGGTTTCTTGCTGAGCCGGCCCCTGTCAAACCCCGACACCTCCACATCGCGGTCAGAATTTAATGAGCAGAGAGAAGCATTGAATGAGCCTTTGTCCGAAGGAATTGAACCATTCCAAAACAATGGAAAGGTGGGCATGTTAGGTCGATTACTAATTGCTCCGTAACGTCCCACGATTTATGAATTCGGTTTTAGCGAGATTAATATGTGGAGTTTCAGGGATAAAGCCCGAGTAAAATGTTCTGTTGGAGAGGGAATTCAGTCTCGTTGCGATGAATGACCTCCTGCTGCAAGACAGGGATCTGATGTTTCAATGATCTCTGGGTGCATTGAGACGGCATCACCAGCAGATGGAGGCAGGGTGGGCTCTGGGTGCATTGAGACAGCATCACCAGCAGATTGCGGCAGGGTGGGCTCTGGGTGCATTGAGACAGCATCACCAGCAGATGGAGGCAGGGTGATCTCTGGGTGCATTTAGACGGCATCACCAGCAGATGGCGGCAGGGTGATCTCTGGGTGCATTGAGACAGCATCACCAGCAGATGGTGGCAGGGTGATCTCTGGGTGCATTGAGACAGCATCACCAGCAGATGGCGGCAGGGTGTGCTCTGGGTGCATTGAGACAGCATCACCAGCAGATGGAGGCAGGGTGACCTCTGGGTGCATTTAGACGGCATCACCAGCAGATGGCGGCAGGGTGATCTCTGGGTGCATTGAGACAGCATCACCAGCAGATGGCGGCAGGATGATCTCTGGGTGCATTGAGACGGCATCACCAGCAGATGGCGGCAGGGTGGGCTCTGGGTGCATTGAGACGGCATCACCAGCAGATGGCGGCAGGGTGGGCTCTGGGTGCATTGAGACAGCATCACCAGCAGATGGTGGCAGGGTGATCTCTGGGTGCATTGAGACAGCATCACCAGCAGATGGCGGCAGGGTGGGCTCTGGGTGCATTGAGACAGCATCACCAGCAGATGGAGGCAGGGTGGTCTCTGGGTGCATTGAGACAGCATCACCAGCAGATGGAGGCAGAGTGATCTGTGGGTGCATTGAGACAGCATTAGCAGCAGATGGCGGCAGAGTGATCTGTGGGTGCATTGAGACAGCATCACCAGCAGATGGCGGCAGAGTGATCTGTGGGTGCATTGAGACAGCATCACCAGCAGATGGCAGCGGGGTGATCTCTGGGTGCATTGAGACAGCATCACCAGCAGATGGCGGCAGGGTGATCTCTGGGTGCATTGAGACAGCATCACCAGCAGATGGCGGCAGGGTGATGTCTGGGTGCATTGAGACAGCATCACCAGCAGATGGCGGCAGGGTGATCTCTGGGTGCATTGAGACGGCATCACCAGCAGATGGAGGCAGGGAGGGCTCTGGGTGCATTGAGACAGCATCACCAGCAGATGGAGGCAGGGTGATCTCTGGGTGCATTGAGACAGCATCACCAGCAGATGGAGGCAGAGTGATCTGTGGGTGCATTGAGACAGCATCACCAGCAGATGGAGGCAGAGTGATCTGTGGGTGCATTGAGACAGCATCACCAGCAGATGGAGGCAGGGTGATCTCTGGGTGCATTGAGACAGCATCACCAGCAGATGGAGGCAGAGTGATCTGTGGGTGCATTGAGACAGCATCACCAGCAGATGGAGGCAGGGAGGGCTCTGGGTGCATTGAGACAGCATCACCAGCAGATGGCGGCAGGGTGATCTCTGGGTGCATTGAGACAGCATCACCAGCAGATGGAGGCAGGGAGGGCTCTGGGTGCATTGAGACAGCATCACCAGCAGATGGCGGCAGGGTGATCTCTGGGTGCATTGAGACAGCATCACCAGCAGATGGAGGCAGGGTGATCTCTGGGTGCATTGAGACGGCATCACCAGCAGATGGAGGCAGGGAGGGCTCTGGGTGCATTGAGACAGCATCACCAGCAGATGGCGGCAGGGTGATCTCTGGGTGACTTTTGCTCCAAGTTTCACCGACAGTAGTGAACTGAATATGATCCAGACAACCCGAATAATGGAACATATTTTCAATGTTTTGCTGTAGAAATGTATTTTATGTGAGGGGCACGGTGATATCAGGAGAGAGAATGAAATAATACATTGATGTATCTCAGAGACCTTAGGGACAGAACAGTTCAAACCCGGGGAGGAATCTATGACTTGTTTAAATTTGTATTGTGGGAAATCAATGCCAGCACATGGTTAACAGGAACAGGAGTGTTGAGACATTTTAAAATTATGTTGCATTAGTATATTTATACTTCAATGATTAAGATAATGATACTTCAAAATCTGTAGCAAGTAAACCGGAAACTAATTTGTACTGTTGGCAACTGGGTCCTTATAGTAGAGAACTGTTCCCTTCCAAACACAGGAGAGGGAGGAGAGTGAGCCCAGAGCTTCCCTCTCTCTACCCGGTGGTACAATGTCCCAGATGGTTCGAACCACTGAAGAGGTGGAGGTGAGTGGATTCAATAATGACATTCCTCCTCTTTTCATTGAGGAAGTTTTGGGACATGGATTAGCTCCTGCTCCTCCCCTCTCTCTGCTGGGTTAGTGGGAATCCAGGATGTTAACAATTTCACTCTCCCTCAATCCGATGGGGGGAATATTTCTCCATGGTTTTTTGTGTGTGACCCTCACTTCAGTTCCCAGTGGGTGCGGTGCAGCAGCTTAAAGAGGTGGTCAATGAGAGAAGCAGGGACACAGAGATCTAAATGTTGTGTTTGTGTGTCAGACATGTTAAAAATGTGGGATTGTTTCCCCCTGAGCGGGAGGAGAGCCAGTGAAGATATTTTGCAGAATCCTGTAATGAATGTGCTCTATTCTATCCCTGACCCAGTGTCTATCTCCGCTGGGAGCACTGGGTCAACAATGTTGGGTTCCAGACATGAAAATATCTGACTCAAATCAAAGATATGGAAGTAAAACTGAAAAGCAACCAGTTCAACAATTGGGTATTTCATTGATTGTTAGAGGAAAATGTTTTTATTCTTTTTATTGTAGTTTTTAATGCAAGTGAGTGACTCTCATTGACATGAATTAACCGTGTCCATCAGTGCAAGGGAAATGTTCACAAAACTGGGTTTACCGCTGGATTTGTCAACTGTTTTGTTGGTGATCTTCAAGGGGATGGCTTCATGTCCCACCACACAGGAGTAAGAAGCGTCGCTGGACCATTCCTCTGCTGCAATGGATAACAGGCTGTACATGAAGAAGGAGCTATCGCCGTTCTCCGCCACCACCTCGGTGTTCCTGTAGTTGCCGGGATTCACCGGCTTGTCGTTGACGGTCCACTTGACGAAGATCTCTCGGGGGGAGAAACCTCTCACTAAGCAGCTGAGGGAGATGAAACAGTTAGGAAGAGCAAAAAGAAAAGGAGTTATAGCACTAGGACCGCCCCAGAGGAATGACCCCGGAATATCAAGGGTGGGGTGACAGCTGGGGTAGAGAAGGCAAGGGAGGGAGATCAGAATACCTCGGAGGAAGGGAAGAGTGCAGGGTGTGAGATAGTGGTGGGGGATGGGAAAGTCAAAGGGATTGACAGGCGGTTCTGTGGGCAAAAGCGGGACTCCAGGATGGTAGTCTGCCTCCCTGGAGCAGGGGTACAGGATGTTTCAGAAAGGGTAGAGGGAATTTTGAAGGGTGGAGGGACTGAGTCTGATGTGATAGTGCACGTAGGAGAGAAGGATGTAGGAACAAAGTGCAGGGGGGACATACGTAGGCAGTTCAGGGAGTTGGGGGCTAGGCTGAAATGTAGGGCCTCCAGGGTGGCGTTCTCTGGGCTGCTGCCGGTGCCTGGGGCTAGCAGGGCTAGAAATAATGAGATACTCCAACTGAATGCGTGGTTGAAGGATTGGTGTAGGGCAGAGGGTTTTAGATTCGTAGACCACTGGGAAGTCTTTATGAAAGAGGGGCAAATATACAAGAGGGATGGGGTACAGTTAACTGGGAAGGGCGTGCATATCTTAGCTGGAAGGTTGGCTGGAGTGTTTCGGCAGGGTTTAAACTAATATGGAGGGGGGGTGGGGAGGTGGACAGAACTGGGATTGGGGATAGGGTAAGCCCGGAGGGTAGGAAGAAGGATCGGATTGTTTCTGAGGGTCTTCGGTACATGTGTTTCAATGCTAGGAGTGTGACTGGCAAAACAGATGAACTGAAGGCAATAATGTTCGAAAGGAAGTTGGAAGTCGTGGCGGTGACAGAGACTTGGTTAAAGGAAGGGCAGGACTGGCAGTTGAATGTTCCCGGGTATAAGTGCTTCAGGCGTGATAGGGGTGGGTCGCTGAGAGGTGGGGGAGTGGCGTTGTTAGTTAAGGATTGCATCATAGCAGTGCAGAGGGAGGGAGGTATAGAGGATATAGGAATCGAGTCGCTATGGGTGGAGTTGAGGAATAGGAAGGGAGATGTTACTATGTTGGGTGTGTACTACAGACCGCCCAACAGCCCGAGGGCTGTGGAGGAAGGGATAAGCAGGGACATTCTAGATAAGTGCAGGAAGAATAGGGTGGTGGTAGTGGGAGATTTTAATCTCCCCGGGGTAGACTGGAAGGTGCCGAGATCAGAGGGCAGTGTTAGGGTTAGGGTTATATATCCCTAACTAGGGATATTGAGGACCTGGTCAGGAGGAAGAGGGAGGCGTACATTAGATCTAGGCATTTGAGAACAGAGATAGCGTTAGAAGAATACAGAGAATGTAGGAGAGAACTTAAAAGGGGCATCAGAAAGGCAAAAAGGGGCCACGAAATGGCTTTGGCGGGTAGGATTACAGAAAATCCTAAGGCATTTTACTCCTATGTTAGAAATAAAAGGATGGTTAGAGGGAAGATTGGTCCTCTCAGGGACAGAGGAGGGGAACTATGCTTGGAGCCTGGGGGAATGGGGGAGATCGTGAATGAATACTTTGCGTCGGTATTCACGCAGGAGAGGGGCCTGATGTCTGGTGCTGTGCTTGAGGAGTTTGAGGATCCGTTGAGGGAAATAGTCATCACGAGGGAAGAGGTGTTGGGACTTTTAGACAGTATAAAGACGGATAAATCTCCGGTGCCTGATGGCATCTATCCCAGGCTGTTAAGGGAGGTGAGGGATGAAATTGCTGGGCCTCTGACGCAAATCTTTGTCTCTTCTTTGGACACAGGTGAGGTCCCAGAGGATTGGCGGATTGCAAATGTAGTACCGTTGTTTAAGAAGGGTCAGAGGGATAACCCAGGGAATTATAGGCCGGTGAGCTTGACTTCAGTTATAGGCAAGGTAATGGAGAGGATCCTCAAGGATAGGATGTATGAACATCTGGAGCGCTGCAATCTGATCAGGGATACGCAGCATGGCTTCGTTACAGGGAGGTCGTGCCTTACGAATCTAGTGGAATTTTTTGAAGAGGTGACAAAAACGGTTGACGAAGGACAAGCCGTTGATGTCGTCTATATGGATTTCAGTCAGGCGTTTGACAAGGTCCCTCATGGTAGGCTGATAGAAAAGGTGAAGGCTCATGGGATACAAGGCCAGGTATGTAGATGGGTGGAGAACTGGCTTGGGAGGAGAAGACAGCGAGTAGTAGTGGAATGCTCCTTTTCCAATTGGAGGTCTGTCAACAGTGGTGTGCCGCAGGGCTCGGTACTTGGACCTCTTCTATTTGTGGTACATATTAATGACTTGGAAGAGGGGGTAGGTGGTGTGATCAGCAAATTTGCTGATGACACTAAGATGGTTGGATTGGCGGGTACTGAGGAGCAGTGCCTGGCAATGCAACAGGACATAGACAGGCTGGTAGATTGGGCAGATAGATGGCAAATGGAATTTAATCCGGAGTAATGCGAGGTGATGCACTTTGGCCGGAATAATGTGGAGGGGAGTTATACGATAAAAGGTAGAACTATCCGGAGTATAGATACGCAGAGAGACCTGGGGGTGCAAGTGCACAAGTCCCTGAAGGTGTGGAAGCAGGCACGCTAGGGTTGTTTAAGAGTCACTTAGACAGCCACATGAGCGGGCTACATATAGGGGGATATAGCAGGCCTTACTAAACATTGCAGGCTTGGGAATACGTTTTGCCTCACGGATGTTAGTCTTTGCCTGTTTAATAATGAATTTTTTTGTCTCCACAGGCATTTAAGTCCAGCAAGGGGCATGCATGCGGCAGGTTGTAGTGGGCTGCTCTTGGACGTTGCTTCGGGAGTTGCCTATTGCTTCATGTCGTTAGTGTGCTTAAACTGGACCATCTCGAGGGCAACATGACAGCTCAGAGACTATCTCTGTTGCTGTGCGGACACATGGATTTGGGCCTGTGTCTGTGGGAGTTTGCACGTTCTCCCCGTGGTTGCGTGGGTTTCTTCCGGGTGCTCCGGTTTCCTCCCACATCCCCAAAGATGTGCTTTTAGGCTGATTGATTGGGTACTAAATTGTCCCTAAATTGGACCTCCCTGATCCTCGCACATTAGGCGTAGAGTAAAATCATGAATAGGTCACTGAGACAGTGGGACGGCGGCGCGGGCTCGTTGGGCCGAAGGGCCTGTTTCCCGTGCTGTGTTGTTCTTTGTTCTTAGCGGAGACGTCTTCTGCCGAGGGCAGGAGGACAGAGACGACCGGTTCCCGCGGATTTGGATCTGCAGAAAATGTACAGTAAATGTCAATAAACTGGAGAATTCTGGAGACAATGAAACCACTGGTTAGATATCAGGAAAATGTGCAACACTTACATGGTATTTCAACACTCTTGACTGTGCTGATGTGTCGAACCTCACAGTCAATTCTGGGACATTCTCCCGCTGAGTCGCTGATGGTTAACTGGCTGCTCAGGGTGTAGCTTCCATCCATATTTCTCACTGACGGGTAAGGCTTAAATCCACTGGGGACCGTTTGCCCATTTATCTTCCAGGTCACTTTGGAGACATCTGGAGAGTAATCCATCGCCAAACATCCGAAGGTGATGGAGCCGTCGGAGTTGTGTTGCTGACAGGGGGAGACCAGGCCGTAGAGATTGGGCGGAGATTGTTTCGCTGGGAAAGAATGGCCAATTGAACAAGTTAGACTCTTACTTGCATTTATTAAGTCATCAAACTTATTGTTACAAATAGGTTTCTATATTAGATATAGCTCTTGGTGTTAAAGGGATGAAGGGATATGGGTAGTAGGTGTGATCAGGATAGTGATGAGCTCTGACCAAAGTGAATGGCGGAGTAGTCCCAAAGGGCCAAATGGCCTACTCCAGCTTGTATTTTCTATGTTTCTATCTCCAACACTGATTAGAATTATGAACTTATCCCTAATGTTTCCCGATGAAATCTTTCATCCGCCTTTGAGATGATGTTACTTCTATCATTTGGGAATTGTCATCTCTGTAGAAACTCATATCCCTGTCTTCACTTCTATCAAATTGGGAAGAAAAAAAACACATTCTGTTAGTCTCACAATGACGTGTCATTCATTGGATTAACAGGGAACAGCAGAAATGTTCCCCATTATTGCAGCAACTATTTATTTCTCAACAACAGCAGTGTGTGACAAACTGCTGTTTCTCAAACAACAACACTTTGTGATGAAGAAGTTCTCCCTTCATTCAGACTATCCACTCACCTGATGAGGGAGCTCCAACAGCTTGTGATTCCAAATAAACCTGTTGGACTTTAACCTGGTGTAGTGAGAATCCTTCCTGTGCCCACACCAACCTCACTCCGGCATCTCCACACTAGTTTTGGAAATTGCCTGGTTTCAAACTGATTGGTGCCCCTTCCTCTGTCCAACTCACTGCCTCTCACTGCACAAACCAGAGATTAGTGACTTTGCTTCAGAAATCCCTCCGGAATGAATACTTACTGAATGATCAGGAAACTCGCAATGTGATTATAAATTCAAATAAATCCAACATTGACTCATTGAAGGATCACACATTAATACCTAGAGTTTCCCATTCGGGCCCTGAAGTTTCCTCCATCATTCACTGAGATTACAGATGAGCTGATTGTGGTGCTAGCTCTATTCTGAACCCCCTCACTCCGCCCGTCCATCACCCGCTCTCTGCCCATTTCACCAGCTCTTTGCCCTTTCCCCTGGCTGTCTGCCTGTCACAGTGGCTCTTTTCCCCTTTTATCCGGCTCTCTGTATTTGCACCTGGTTCTCTACACTTCCCTCCAGCTCTGTGCCCTCTCCCCCGGCTCTCTGCTCTTTCTCTGTATCTGTCTGTATCTCTGTCACACCCTACAAACACTTTCAACAGGATCAAGTATAACATTTACAGAAATGTTTAATATAAATTCCAATTAATGTTTAGAATAAGCAGAAAATATTACACAGCAGCACCAGCATTGTGAGTGAGTGGAACATTTTCACTGGATAAATATAGAAATTCTAGATTATTTTAATTTTTTGGTTTAAATTTCAAACACTGGTGCAGTAGATGGTTCAACCCGCGGCCACTAGATGTCACCATATTTAAACATTTGGAAGGTAAAAGTTCCAGCCATCAAATATCACCGAGATTAAACATTGCAGGGACCCCAAATTGTAAATGCAGTGACAAACTATGTTCTGAACGAGTGGCGTAAGCCGATATCGGTAAAGATTTTAAAAATATAAACACAATAAAGCCTGCTTTATTTCTGTCTGCAGTCATGCATCAAACAGTTGCGAACCCGCAGAATGTTCATATTCAATCAAAGCGTGTAACAGCTCAGTGTCACTGAGTTCAAACAATGCAGAAACACTAAATTAATTCACAAATTTTACGTGTTTAGAGTCACCCAGATACATAATCTCTTCACCACAGAAAAAAAAACGCATCACTGACAGACTGAAGCCCGCTTCATGCAGAAGCAGCACAATTCTACAAACACTTTCAACAGAATCAAATGTAACATTTACAGAAATGTTCAATATAAATTCCAGCCAATTCGCCCATCACCAAACTAATTAATGTTTAGAATAATCAGAAAATATTGCACAGCAGCACCAGCATTGTGAGTGAGTGGAACATTTTCACTGGCTAAATATAGAAATTCTACATTATTTTAATTTTTTGGTTTAAATTTCAAACACTGGTGCAGTAGATGGTTCAACCCGCAGCCACTAGATGTCGCCGAGATGAAGCACTGCAGAAACGCTGAATTGTTTAACAGACATTTAGATTTGAAAGTAACCCTAACCACACAGTAACCTCAACAGATAAACACCAAATCCCAACAATTTGGGATTGAATCCCTCAGCAGCAGCTATTGTGCAGAAAGAACTGAATTCTAAAACCCCTTCGCAGCAGAGTCACAGGAAACATTGTAACAATTCTCAACCGAGAATCCGCCAAACTCACATTTCTGTTACCAAATGGATTATTAGTACAGATAAAAATATAAAACAAAGACACATGTAAACCAGTTACTCAATAAGTGGATGGTTCTTACCTGTAGTCACCGTCACCATGGTCCCTTGTCCCCAGTAGTCGAAAGCATCACAGTGTCACATTCCGTTGGCTGTGTCATAAAATAACCGTCCCTGCACAGAATAGACACAAAATCACCGTTACTTTAAATATCCACAAACCCAAGGAAAAGCAAAGACAATTAACGTTCATTAGATTATAATTGGATCTTTGGATATCATTTGACATTCCTAAATGACCCTAATGTTTTATATTTCACAGAGTTACACGTGAACATGTTGTTGAAAACGCACATCGATAATTGAGTAACTATCAAGATTTTCCATGTTTATTCTTGCCATGTGGTCAGTGCTGGACATAAATAATATTGTACTGTGATTAGAGTTTGGATGTAAAAGTGACACTGATCCAGTTTCAATCAATCAGTGCTGAGGGTTTTTTGTATTGACAGTAACTGCTGTGTAGCTCCAGCTATCACAGTGAGACACAGCATGACCAATACTGAGGCGGACAGTTAGCTGTAAAATACAGACAGTTAATTTCACTGCTATTTCAAAAGCCTGTTTGCAGCTCGTTAAGGGTGACTCAGTGAGATATTTCAATTTCGACTGGTCATGATATTGATAAAGGGGGTTAGAAACTTTTACACTCTCTGTGCACATCCAGCGTGTAAATCAATAACAATGAACTTGAAGCATTTTACATCATAAAAAAAGTACTGCTTCTAAGTATTATTTTGTTGAACCCTCATGTACTTTGGCATTCGGCAATAGCATTGGTCACAAATTTAAGCAAGGACCTTTTCTGAGGTTTCTGTATGAGGATGGCGCTTTTCTCAGCGCTGTGACCCCCGTAGAATATCACAGTGACACACATCCATACAAAAACTGCACTCACTCTGTTCAGTCCTGCTGTTCAATATTCACTTCAAACGGACCATTGGTTTTGCTCGAATGGGAAATGTAGGCAACTGTTTATATAACACAATCTATCAGAAATATTAAAAAGAGTAATATATCGTATGTCGGATTGCTGAAACTACAATGAATATAAAGGCAGTGAAAAGCTGACCAGTTATATCGGTGAGTTTGGGAAGTTTTACTGTTAAATGCTTTCTGTGTTACTCTTTATTTTAAACACCATTATAGTTTGCTTCTGACCAGCCTCGATCATACTGCATTGAAAACAGATCCTGACCTTCAGGTTATGATGGAAGATGCTGATATCCCCAGTAATAGATGGCCGTGTCTCCAGTCTTCAGGCTCGTCATCTCCAAAGAGAAGATGTTGCTTGAAGTGTCTGTGGACGCAGTAAATCGACCCTGAATTGATGGCGTGTAGTAATTAGTGCTGGATGAACGATAGTAGGTAAGCAGACACTCGAGCCCCCTGTCCGGGAACCTGCCGGATCCAGTCCATCCAGTAGCTGCCAAGATTGAAACCGCTGGTTTTACAGCTCAGTTTCAGGGAGCCTCCGGGACGCCTTTGTACTTTCAGTTCTTTGACTTGATATTTTCCTTCCACCTTTCCGTATCCTGACAACCTGGTTTCTTCCAATTCTCACGCCACGTACATCCTTCTGGGTCCCAGTGAGTTTAAAATCCTGTATCTCTGTCTCTGCAGAGCTGCTGGTTAAAGACACATTTACAGCACTTAGCAGACAGAAACTTCACTCTGATTCTTTCCCTCCCCCTCCCCCAGCTAGTGCTTGTAACACACATTCAGACACCCGGACAGACAACAACAGACAGATGACATTGTAATTCAGGAGTGGAATTAGTAAATGAGACAACAAATAACTTTGCAAGAAATTGTTACAGTTCAAGCAACTTAAGGGAAAGGCAACTTTGCAGGAATCAGTAAAGGGGAGAAACCTGTAGCCGATGGAGCCCTGGGTGAACAAGTTGTACAGTCCACATTCAGACCTGGCCTGCCGGGCAGTGCAGAGCTGCGAGTTAGCCTTGGAATAAACCATTTACCTGGTGCTCACTAACCCACACACACAACCCCCCCACACACTCAGAGACAGGCTGGTGTTGGACTGGGCCATACCTGCAGGAGGTGTGTCCAGGTGAGGTGTAGGAGATGTGGTTGGATGGGGTTTGATTGGGGAGGTGTGGACAGTGTGCGTGGAGGTTACAAAAAGGCTGGGGTTCCATTGTTCTGTCTCTGTCTCCGCGTGGCTGGGTAAGTATCAGGTAAGCTGCGTGTCTGTGTGAGTGAGTCAGTGTGTGTGTGTGCGCAGCATGGAGTTCCAGCTCTGAGATTTTAACCCCCCTCCCCTTTATCCAGCACAAAGCCCCTGGCCCAGGATCTGTCTCCGCCACCATGGGAGAGGGAATGGAAGGAGTTGGAGAGATCACCGAGGGAAAAGATGTGCGCTGGTGAGTATGAACCTCTTCACTTTGTGTCTGCGTCTCTTTCCCACCTCAGCCCTGCTTTTCTCTGTCTGTTTGCAGCCTCCTCTCAATCTCCCTCTCAGTCTTTCTCAGTCTTAATCTTTCCCTCTCAATCTTAATCTTTCTCCTCTCATTCTGAATCTTTCCCTCTCATTCTGAATCTTTCCCTCTCATTCTGAATCTTTCCCTCTGAATCTGAATCTTTCCCTCTCATTCTTAATCTTTCCCTCTCATTCTTAATCTTTCCCTCTCATTCTTAATCTTTCCCTCTCATTCTTAATCTTTCCCTCTCATTCTTAATCTTTCCCTCTCATTCTTAATCTTTCCCTCTCATTCTTAATCTTTCCCTCTCATTCTTAATCTTTCCCTCTCATTCTTAATCTTTCCCTCTCATTCTTAATCTTTCCCTCTCATTCTTAATCTTTCCCTCTCATTCTTAATCTTTCCCTCTCATTCTTAATCTTTCCCTCTCATTCTTAATCTTTCCCTCTCATTCTTAATCTTTCCCTCTCATTCTTAATCTTTCCCTCTCATTCTTAATCTTTCCCTCTCATTCTTAATCTTTCCCTCTCATTCTTAATCTTTCCCTCTCATTCTTAATCTTTCCCTCTCATTCTTAATCTTTCCCTCTCATTCTTAATCTTTCCCTCCCATTCTTAATCTTTCCCTCCCATTCTTAATCTTTCCCTCCCATTCTTAATCTTTCCCTCCCATTCTTAATCTTTCCCTCCCATTCTTAATCTTTCCCTCCCATTCTTAATCTTTCCCTCCGAATCTTAATCTTTCCCTCCGAATCTTAATCTTTCCCTCCGAATCTTAATCTTTCCCTCTCAGTCCTGTTTGTCTTTTTACTGTCTTTATTTTCCCTCTCTGTCTTTATTTTCCCTCTCTGTCTTTATTTTCTCTCCCTGTCTTTTATTTTCTCTCCCTGTCTTTTATTTTCTCTCCCTGTCTTTTATTTTCTCTCCCTGTCTTTTATTTTCTCTGCCTGACTTTTATTTTCTCTGCCTGACTTTTATTTTCTCTGCCTGACTTTTATTTTCTCTGCCTGACTTTTATTTTCTCTGCCTGACTTTTATTTTCTCTGCCTGACTTTTATTTTCTCTGCCTGACTTTTATTTTCTCTGCCTGACTTTTATTTTCTCTGCCTGACTTTTATTTTCTCTGCCTGACTTTTATTTTCTCTGCCTGACTTTTATTTTCCCTCTGTCTTTATTTTCCCTCTGTCTTTATTTTCCCTCTGTCTTTATTTTCCCTCTGTCTTTATTTTCCCTCTGTCTTTATTTTCCCTCTGTCTTTATTTTCCCTCTGTCTTTATTTTCCCTCTGTCTTTATTTTCCCTCTGTCTTTTTCCTTCTGTCTTTCTTTCTGTCTTTTTCTTTCTGTCTTTTTCTTTCTGTCTTTTTCTTTCTGTCTTTTTTCTTCTGTCTTTTTTCTTCTGTCTTTTTTCTTCTGTCTTTTTTCTTCTGTCTTTTTTCTTCTGTCTTTTTTCTTCTGTCTTTTTATTTCTGTCTTTTTATTTCTGTCTTTTTCTTTCTGTCTTTTTCTTTCTGTCTTTTTAATTCTGTCTTTTTCTTCTGTCTTTTTTCTTCTGTCTTTTTTCTTCTGTCTTTTTTCTTCTGTCTTTTTTCTTCTGTCTTTTTTCTTCTGTCTTTTTTCTTCTGTCTTTTTTCTTCTGTCTTTTTTCTTCTGTCTTTTTTTTCTGACTTTTTTTTTCTGACTTTTTTTTCTGACTTTTTTTTCTGACTTTTTTTTCTGACTTTTTTTTCTGACTTTTTTTTCTGACTTTTTTTTCTGACTTTTTTTTCTGACTTTTTTTTCTGACTTTTTTTTCTGACTTTTTTTTCTGACTTTTTTTTCTGACTTTTTTTTCTGACTTTTTTTTCTGACTTTTTTTTTCTGACTTTTTTTTTCGCCCCAAGTGCTGTCCTCCCGATAGATTCCTCTGAGCTGATGTGACCTCCCCTTTAAATGGACCTCCCCTTTAAATGGACCTCCCCTTTAAATGGACCTCCCCTTTAAATGGACCTCCCCTTTAAATGGACCTCCCCTTTAAATGGACCTCCCCTTTAAATGGACCTCCCCTTTAAATGGACCTCCCCTTTAAATGGACCTCCCCTTTAAATGGACCTCCCCTTTAAATGGACCTCCCCTTTAAATGGACCTCCCCTTTAAATGGACCTCTTCCCTTTAAATGGACCTCTTCCCTTTAAATGGACCTCTTCCCTTTAATTGCCTCTTCCCTTTAATTGCCTCTTCCCTTTAATTGCCTCTTCCCTTTAATTGCCTCTTCCCTTTAATTGCCTCTTCCCTTTAATTGCCTCTTCCCTTTAATTGCCTCTTCCCTTTAATTGCCTCTTCCCTTTAATTGCCTCTTCCCTTTAATTGCCTCTTCCCTTTAATTGCCTCTTCCCTTTAATTGCCTCTTCCCTTTAATTGCCTCTTCCCTTTAATTGCCTCCCCCCTAGACTGACAGAACCCCCCCCCTTTGTAATTACTGTACCCCCCCACCGCAATCAATCCCCCTCCACTCCCCCCGACACACAGACCACTAACCCTCAGTGTAAAAGCCCCACCCGTCTATCTGTATGAAAATGAATGACAAAGACACGGGGATTTTTATTAATATTTATCTCTCTGGTTATAGCTCTTGTCCGAGGATTCCTCACGGCAAAACTACTCGCTGTCTGCGTCGCCAAACTTTCCGAAAGAATTCTCCTCGGTCGGAAGAGAGAAAGAGAAAATAAAGTGAAATTTGATTAAAGACAAAACACAAAAGCTGATGGTAAACAATAAAAGGCACAGCAAGATCCCAGGACTTGCTGACATTCACAATCTCACTGAGGGGAACATTCATTTTCACATCCTCGTTATTAAACCCTGACAAAATGGCAACAATTTTCAAATGAAATGAACTTCCAAACACCTCGTGACTGTCCTGATATTTAATTTATTAAAACACATCCAAGTATTCCGGGGGTGGGGGGGGATTTACTCCAGAGACAGGCCAGTCAATTAACACAGGATCCCCCAATGAAATTCCCACTTCTATCAGTCACCTCTCCTCCACTGCCCCCTCCTCTGTTTCTCCCTCTCTGTCTCTTAACACACTCCCCCCAGATCGATACCTGTCTCCCTGCCTCTCTCACTCTCTTCCTCTCTCTCTGTCTCCCTGTCTAATATTATGAAGTTGCATATATAAAGATCAAAGTGTGGTGTTTTACACATGTAAAAAATGTAACCAGAACTGGTTCATCCGAGGAAGTGAGATTAAAATTAAACCTGGATCGGGGACAATAAAGAGACAACAGCTCACGTGTGGCCTATAGAACAGGACTCAGTCCATCCATCCATCCTCCTCTGGAGAAAAGCCCCTTGTCCAAGGATTCCCAGTCCCATTGCAGTCTTCACAAAATCATTCATTAAAATACAACAACAGGTTTAAATTAAACAGCACGAGAGCCCAGAATTCCCCCTTCTCAGATCTTACAGAGAGATTGTCTAACTAGACATTAGTTCTTTGGGGAAAGAGAGAGAAATTTAATTGAATACAAGAAATGGTTTAAATTAAGTAGCACAGAAACCCAGACTTCCCCCGCCTCAGTAACATCTACATATTAATTCTTGGGGGAAGAAACAGAAATATATTAAAATAAAACAACATTTCTAAATTAAACAGCACAAGAGCCCAGGATTCCCCCTTCTCAGTTACACTATCTCTCAGTAATATTCATTCTTGGGGAAAAGAGAGAGAAAATAATTAAAATACAAGAAAATATTTCTATGAAAAAGCACAGCCAAACCCCCAGGATCTCCCCTCTCAGTGACACAATCTCTCAGTAGCATCCAAACACAACAAGTCCGTTGTGAAGCAGAGAGTAAGAAAGATTGGGACAGTTCCCTCCCTGTGTGTTTCTCTCTGTCTCTCTATCCCACTCCCATTCAGATCTCACTGCCTCTGATATTAAACATTCAATCCGGATCAGGGTCAGAAACAGACACAGCTCACCCCCCCAGCCCGGGGTGAAGCTGGGGGACAGGCCTCAGTCAGCCCTCCCTCTGGAAGATGCTCCTCTCCCTCGTCCCCGTCACACACATTCCCGTCCTTCGGATCCTAGACACGTCCCCAGCTTTCAAAATTCCTCAGGGAGAAAAAGATTAAAAACTGGTTATAAAGAGAGAGGAAAAAAAACACATGAGGCCATTTTCAGAATAAAACACACAAACTCTCAGAGCGCAGAGTTCCAGCATTTCCATTCAAATCCATTCAGCATCATATCCACACAAGCAAAGTGCAGGTTCAAAAGCGGATTGAGACACACACACTGAATCAGAGTGGGAATGTGTTCAGTACAGGGGGATTATTGGTGTGGGGACTGACAACTATCAGACTCCCATTTATCCTGAGTGAGCTGGATACAAGCCGACCAGCTTTTTTTGAAAAAAAACAACAACAACACTAATCTAAACCAATCCCATTTCGTCCATAAACCTATCCACAGGTCTCTTAAACGCCCCCAAACTAGGCGCATTTACAACTGCAGCAGGCAGGGCATTCCAGTCCCTCACCACCCTCTGGGTAAAGAACCTACCCCTGACATCAGTCCTATAACTACCCCCCCTTAATTTAAAGTCGTGCCCCCTCGTGCTAGCTTTCTCCATCCTAGGAAAAAGGCTATCACTATCTACCCTGTCTAAACCTCTAATCATCTTATATGTTTCAATAAGGTCCCCTCTTAGCCGCCTTCTTTCCAGCGAAAACAACCCCAAATCTCTCAGTCTCTCCTCATAGGATCTCCCCTCCATACCAGGCAACATCCTGGTAAACCTCCTCTGCACCCTCTCCAAAGCCTCTACATCCTTCCTGTAATGTGGGGACTAGAACTGCACACAATACTCCAAGTGCGGCCGCACCAGAGTTGTGTACAGTTGCATCATGACGCTGCGACTCCTAAATTCAATCCCCCTACCAATAAACGCCAAGACACCGTACGCCTTCTTAACAACCTTATCTACTTGATTCCCAACTTTCAGGGATCTATGTACACATACACCCTACATCCCTCTGCTCATCCACACTATTCAAAGTCCTCCCGTTAGCCCTATACTCGACACATCTGTTATTCCTACCGAAATGAATTACCTCACACTTCTCCATATTAAACTCCATCCGCCACCTCGCGGCCCAGCTCTGCAACCTTTCTAAGTCACCCTGCAAACTATGACACCCTTCCTCACTATCTACCACACCTCCGACTTTGGTGTCATCAGCAAACTTACTAATCCACCCAACTATACCCTCATCCAGATCATTAATAAAAATTACAAACAGCAGTGGCCCCAAAACAGATCCCTGAGGCACACCACTCGAAACCGAACTCCATGACGAATATTTACCATCAACCACCACCCTCTGTCTCCTATCTGCTAGCCAATTCCTGATCCAATTACCTAGATCACCCCCAATCCCATACATTTTCTGCAGATGTACTGCAGAAAATGCAGATGTACTGCAGAAAATCATTGAATCGAATCATTTGGATTCGATTCAAACTGGCCGGTATATTCTCACCAGCTACTTTCTGTTAACTCTCCCTTTATCAACAGT
>NW_027649848.1:47500-50000 GCF_965287045.1 Carcharhinus amblyrhynchos | reverse complement strand
CTCACACACGCACTCTCTTTCTCACACACTCTCTCTGACACACATACACACTCTCTCTCTCTCTCACACACACACACACACTCTCTCTCTCCCTCTCCCTCTCTGTCTGTGTGCGTCTCTCTCTCTCTCTCTCTCCCCCTCTCCCTCTCTGTCTGTGTGCGTCTCTCTCTCTCTCTCTCTCATAGAACATTACAGCACAGTACAGGCCCTTCGGCCCTCAGTGTTGTGCTGAGCTATGTCCAATCCCAAGATCAGGGTCATTTATAAAGATGACAAACAGCAGTGTCCCCAAAGCAGATCCCTGAGGTACACCACTAGTAACTGAACTCCAGGTTGAATATTTCCTATCAACCATCACCCTCTGTCTTCTATCAGCGAGCCAATTCCTGATCCAAACTGCTAAATCACCCTCAATCCCATGTATCCGTATTTTCTACAGTATCTTACCATGGGGAACCTTATCAAACACTCTCTCTATATATCTGTCTCTCTCTATCTGTCTGTCTGTCTGTCTCTCTATTTCTGTCTCTCTCTGTATTTCTGTGTGTGTCTCTCTGTCTCTCTCTCTTTGTGTCTGTCTCTCTCTTTCTGTATCTGCATCTCTCTCTCTCTCCCTATCTGTATGTGTGTGTGTCTCTCTCTGCATCTGTGTGTCTCTCTCTGCACCTGTCTCTCTCTGTATATCTGGATCTCTCTCTCCCTCTCTCTGTGTCTGTCTCTTTCTTCCTCTATTGTGTTTTTCTCTCTGTCTCTCTATCTGTATCTCTCTCCCTGCATCTGTGTGTGTCTCTCTCTCTGTATCTGTATGTCTCACTCTGTATCTGTGCATGTATCTCTCTCTCTCTCTACCTGTATCTATATTTGCCTCTCTCTATTGTGATTCTCATTCTCTCTATCTGTATCTCTCTCTGTGTATCTGTGTGTCTCTCTTTCTCTTTGTATCTGTGTGTGTATCTCTCTCTCTGTTTGTGTCTCTTTCTCTTTGTCTGTGTGTGTCTCTCTCTCTCTCTATGTGTGTCTCTCTCTATCTTTGTGTGTGTCTCTCTCTCTCTAACAGTATGTGTCTCTTTCTGTATCTCTGTCTGTCTCACTGTATCTGTGTGTGTCTCCCTTTCTCTTTCTATCCATCTGTGTCTTTCTCTATCTGAGTTTTTCTCTCTCTCTCTGTATCTGTATGTCTCACTCTGTATCTGTATGTGTGTCCCTCTCTCTATGTCTTTCTCACTCCCTGTCTCTCTCTATGTCTCTCCCTGCATTTCTCTCCGTCTGTCTATCTATCTCTATCTCTCTCTTTGTGTGTGTCTCTCTCTGTCTATGTCTCTCTCACACTCTGTTGTGTGTCTCTCTCTGTCTCTGTGTGTGTGTCTCTCTCTCTTTGTCACTCTGTCTCTCTGTATCTGTGTGTTTCTTTATATATGTGTCCCTCACTGTATTTTTCTCTGTATCTGTTTGTCTCTGTCTCTGTATTGCTGTGTCTCTGTATCGGTGTGTCCCTCTCTGTATTTCTCTCTGTGTCTCTCTGTTTCCACGTCTGTGTGTCTGTCACTGTATTTCTCCCTGTGCTTCTCTCTTTCTGTCTGTATATGTGTGTCACTCTGTATCTGTGTGTCTCTCTCTCTGTATCTTTGTGTCTCTCTGTGTCTCTCTCTCTGTATCTGTGTGTCTCTGTATTCCGAAATTGCCCCTTAAGTGTCCCAAGTTGTGAAGATTGGGGGGATTGGCCAAGCTAAATTGCCCCAGAGATGGAGAGACAGGGACACAGGGGAGCCCGAAACACTACAGAAACAGGAGAAAGGTTTGAAAATGGAGGAATGTTTCTTATCCATCTATAAAAATAACCCACTCTGACAGCAGTTCCATTTCACACTCTCTGCTCAGTCCTGTGTTGGGGGGGGTTTAGTGTGGGATCAGTGTTTGCTTTTCTCAAACCACAGTGAGATTCCCAACAAGGGCAAGAGCTTTCAGTGTTTAAAAATGTAAAGATTACAAAACCAAAGCAGACAGAGAGTGATGAGACCTCACACCTTCAATGTAGTGATTCCCCCAATCTTTCCTTTTGTATATTGCTTCCTTCCCCTGTCTGAAGTATTGGAGACGTAGACATTACTGAAACAATTCAATCTCTCGGGACAATCACAGCTTCTGGAAACAAATTAACATTTTAATCACCGAAAAAGCTGAATCTCCATTCAAACATCTCCCTCCCCATATCCTTGTAAATGTAAAGAGAACTCCCATTTCCCCAAAGCAGGAAGATATGACATGGAATCACCTGAACCTCTCTATCAAAGATAGAAAGTTTCTTTTCTATAAAGTTTATTTATTAGTGTCACAAGTAGGTTCACATTAACACTGGAATAAAGTTACTGTGAAAATCCCCTAGTCCCCACGCTCCGGCGCCTGTTCGGATAACACTGAGGGAGAATTTAGCAGGGTCAATACACCCTAACCAGCACGTCTTTCAGATTGTGGGAGGAAACCGGAGCACCCGGAGGAAACC